>NW_027640814.1:0-31698 GCF_949752795.1 Hyperoodon ampullatus
AAACTGCTTTCACTGTAGTTACTGGCAAATTAAACCTCTACCTTCTCCAAAGTAAAAATGGCTCTCTGTATAGAAACCATGGGTGAGCACAGTTCTCTGCAAGGCCTATGCCTTTCTCCATTGCTCCAACCTGGCTGGCTGGTCTGTGAAGGAATTCCAAAAACTCAGAAGTTGCCCCAGGAAAAACTCCCTACTCTATGTAGAATGTGAATGGTCACACACTCTGTATATATGATCAGAACAAAAAGATTTATTCCTTTGGGAGGAAAGCAAAAGACCAAAAAATTTACTGCTAATTACACAACTGCTGTATGAAGAGCAGAGAATAAAGGACTTTAAGCGCTTTACGCTAATTCCGTGGTTATGAAAATAATTGCTCAGTTCAAATTATTTTAACTAAATTAATTCTTTAGTGGATATTTCAACCAGTGCGACATAATAAAATAATTGTGTAATTAGCAGTACATTTTTCACTGCTTCCAAGAGTACAGTCTCAGAATGAGTAACAGGAAGGAGTGGCTCTCAACCGTATCATATGCGGAGAAGAAATGGGAGGTGGAGCTAAAAGGAGAAAGTGAAACAACAGCAAATGGCACCCAAAGTCATTCTATGTGAAAAAAAAAAAGTAAGTTAAGAGGTATATGACAGCGTTTCCAGCCTCTTCACTCACTTCTGTTTGTTAAAGACATGTCTACATCAAAATCCAGCTCTGTACTATGATGAACAGACCCAGCTCCCACAAAAGGAGAGGACTTTATTCAAAATGTACTTCCATGTATTTAATTAAAACAAAACAAAACAAAGCTTAGTTTCATAGTATAAGCAAACTGTTTGGGATAAAGTTGAGTATGTGTGCATTTTATTTTTGTGAAATGGACTTTGGTCCCTCTTTTCATCTTCATGGCTAGCTTACTGTACACGAGGGAGCATGATTACATACACACACACACGTAAATCATTTAATCATCAGAAAACTCTTCTTTTTCTCATACCCAAGTGACAGGTAAGTAAACTGAGGCTTAAGTGAGTAAGTGGCAGAGTTGAGACTTTGAACCCAGATCTCTTTGTCTCTTAAGTCCACATTCTGCTACTTCATTTTTAACCCATCCCTCTTAAGGCGAGGAAAGAGCAGGAGGCTGAAGTCATCTGCTTTCCAGCATCTGATACAAGGGCTCAGTAAAACAGAAGCCAGAAAAGAGACTTGAATAAATGAGTATTTCTAAATTTTGCCCGGATTTGTGGTATGTTCAGAGGTATCAGAACTCGTACTAGCGGCTCTGTGAAGGGCATGGCTCCGACTGCCAAACAATTATCTTCAGGCCCCAAGACTGTGAGTAGAAAAGGGGCATCACGCTTCACTGAAGCTGACAAGCTTGGGACTTGAAAAACATGCCTCCACCTAACCTGGAACATCAACGCCCCACTATCCGAATCATCAAAACACTCCAAAAGCAACAAAGGCTATTAAAATATAAACAAACACACAGATTCTACAATCAACATGCTTGTACCCAGACCACACATTCCTGAAAGGCAGGTTGAAGCGCTTGGCGACAATCTGACACACATTTGTTTGAAATCCCTTCATATTTCAGAGACAGAGCAAGAGCAGAGCCAAGAGCAGCAGGGGAAGGGGATCCCCACGGGTGTAGGCTGGACACCAGTCTAGGGGGCTGTAAAGCTATGCATGTGCTGACTGTCAATGCTCAGGCCCTGAGAAATGCGATGGGAATGGAAAATACTGAAAGGTCCTTCCTCGGAGAGGGGGGAGCCTGCAGCTTTCTAAGCATTCTGGGCAAAGCACATCTGCATGAACGGTGAGCACATAGCCTTTCCAGCCTGTTCTTAGCACCCAGGCGCCAACCCTGCCTGGAGCCTTCATTGTTACACAACACGGATACACCACAGCAGCCGCATGTACCAAACAAGGGAGCCGGGCGGTAGGGTGTTTCCACAGGGCTCCGCTCTCTCAAAACTGGAACAGATCTTACTGGCTTGAGGCGAGATTATCTGTTAGAGCTGAAGGTAAACATCAGGCATACACAAGCTGCATACACATAATGTCTCTCGTGAGTTCATTATGGCCGGCTGACACTGTATTTCAACATCCAAGTAATCAGAGACTTTATAATAGACTTTCATTCCAGTTAAAGTTTTCAATAAATGTTTTTTATTGTTATTTATAACCTGTCCCAGGAAAAAATAATAAGTATAACATGAAAAGCCAACTGAGAGTGACCCTGTAGCACCAGCAGTGAGGCAGCTTCATATCACTGGGATTTGCATCCTATCAAGCTATTCATGCTGAGGCTGGGACCCTGGTGCTAATTTCTAGTAAATTTCATGCTTGATGTCTCCCTGTTGTGGGTCATTGCCGGTTCGTCTAAATAAACTGCTTCCAAATGGCTCTTCCATCTAAATATTCAGCCAGTTTTTATAATTTAATTTTGCATTATGCTGAATAGCCTTCCGGCCAGATAGAGCTCATTGGAAAAAAAGCACCAATACCATCTTGACATGCTTTTATTTATTTATTTATATTTTTACTGCTTGAATTAGACCTCCTAGGCCGACTAGTAAAGAGGTTATTTTTCCCCCCTCCACTAATGTCAATTTTCAGCATAGCAAGAGCTGTCTCTAATCTTTTCCTACTCATTACACACAATTTTGGAGTCATTTTACCCACAGTGCAGTCGGCTCCTGGCTGTGTGTTTGTGTGCACTCAGGGATGGCATAATTGTTTATTTTCCCTCCCTGCATAATCCCCAGCCAGTATTGAAACCAAAACTGCAAACATCTCCCCAAGGGATATGGAATGACTCTCAGCTTTGGTCCCTTTACATGAGATAATACGTAGAAAACATCCTGGCCTGCATGTAACTATGAAAGGGGGGTGTTCCTCCCCTCCTGCTTTCACACTCATCTCCATCTTCCCCAAAGCTTATTTGTCTTAAGTGACGTGTAAACGGATGCAGCAGCACCAAACTTCAGAAACCAGAGCTGCTCCTGCTCCACGTCAGGCCAAGAACTCCTTTTTGATTAGGGACGGGGGGTGGGAGTGGGGTGGGCATGGGGAGTTACTATTTAATGGGTATAGACTTTATGTCGAGGATGATGAAAAAGTTTTGGGTACAGACAGTAGTGATGGTTACACAACATTGTGAATGTATTTAATGCCAATGAATTGTACACTTACAAATGGTTAATAGGATAAATATTATGTATATTTTACAATTAAAAACCCATAACTCATTTCTGAGCTCTTGCAGTTTCCTGTCACAATAACCCCAAAGCAGAGTGGCGGTAGGTGGATAATTACTTTCTCAGGAACCTAGATATTCTATTCTTGGGATATTCTAGTAGATCTGGTTCTGGCCCTAGGCTCTAAATTGTGCTACAGGAAGTAAGACAGATCTGTGTTCTCATTTTTTAGCTAAATGATCTTGGGAAATTTACTTAACCTAAGTCTCAATTTATGCAAATTGTGGATAATAATATAACTTACCCCTTAGAGGTGCTTGTTGTGATGATTATGTAAGATAATGCATGTAAAATGGTTAGAGCAGTTTCTGGTGAAAAGAGCTCAATGAATCTTAATTGTTGATGCTCTCATGGTTATAGGGCGGGCAGCCAATCTGGGCCTGAGCCAAAATATGTCGCAGAATTAAAGCTTCCCCTACAAGCGGCACATCGCAAACTTTTGAGCTCTAAATTCGTTAGGACAAAATAGCCAGGCTGACGTCTCCTAAGTAATGTCAGGATGAGTGAATTCTCAATGGCTCCCCAGAAGAGAGGTAACTAAGGAGTAATAGCATTACATTCTCTCCCAAGTCTTAATGTAAATCTTACAGCCAGGGAATTTGGGATCAGGTGAAATCTGATGCTAACTGAATCTCATATACATAAATGAAAGGGATTTCAGCCACCCCCTGCCCCGCCCCCATATACTATCATCCTCCTTTGAACACTGTGGTATTTTGTTTATACTTTATACATTATGGGTTTAACTTTCTGCGCAAGACTTCAGGCTTCAAGACTCTTTTCTGACTTATTTTTGTTTTCTGTGAAGTAGCTAGCTAGCATAGCTCCTTGCACATAGGAACTCAATTAAAATGTGTAGGATTGACTTGTTTAACCTATACTCTCAATATCTCGTGGTATTTCCACTGATTTATTATCTTGGTCAAGAAGTAATTCACCTGCAATAGCTTAGGAAAGTATACAAACACTAATTTGCATGTATAGTCCACGTCTCCCCAAAGAAAGTGCAAAATGTGGTCGTTGTCCAGTAAATATAGACAAAGGGGACCTTTTCAACTAAAACAAAAAACAAAAAAAATCGCCCTACTCATCTACATTTGGGCAGGGAGGCTGGCCATACAGCCAGGGGTTTTCTTAGCCAGGTAAGGGAAAGTTGTTGGCATAAGGCTCTAACCTCTCTCCAGGCACAGCTGATAACCAATAAAGGGTAACTTCCCCAGGCTTTTCCTCCCTCAAAGCTAGAGATGCTCCTGCCCCAAGCTACTTCTGGGTGCCTTACTGAGAGTTCATTCTTTCACATTTTACATGTCCTACCTCTGATCACTCTTTTCACTCCAGCAATATCAACTCCTCCCTCCGTCTATTCCCTTAATCCATTCTAGAGTTTTCCCTGAGGAATAAAGTTGACACTTATCAGCATACTCATCCCCACCCGGCACGTGGTCTCTGGCCTCCGCATGGCCACGAATCTCTGGCCACTGGAGAGAAAGCTTCACGACTCTTGAGAGGTAGTGGGTGTTTCCCTGAACCATTCACACGGAGGATTCTCAGTAACTGGCAGTTCTGGCACTGAGCAGAGCCTTTATAATAATGGTCTAATATGCTGGAGCCACAGGCCCAGGGCTGTTGTTGGATAATAATAAAACATATCACAAACTGCCACAAAGGGAAAGCCTCCGGTATAGAATTTGTTCATTTTCTTCTGGTGACGGCTAATTTCAGTATCTATCTTGGCCATCACAGAGCATTAAAGACGAACACCAACAAAGAGTATGCCCAGAAAAGAGGGACAGAGACTAGCACAATTGTATTTCCCCAGGACCATCAGAACAGTCCATCACTAACCTGTGAAAGCTAAATCAGCAGTCCACCTAGATAACGCCTAGATAGCTCTGAAATTTTGTATGGAATTGTAAAAATCGAATTTTCCCATTCAAGTTACAACTCAGAAGATATCTCAGAGGGAGCATAATCGCCCAAAAACCTAGGCTGATGTGCTATCAGGACACTCATATAAACCCAGTATAAACCCTTCCTCCCACTGCTGCAGTGTTCAAGGGAATCAGTGATGCCCCTCCAGCCCAGGGCCAGGCCAATCACCTTTCATCCCACCAGAGAAGCCTCTCCAGTTGGCAAAGACCATCAGAGGCAGCCCTTCACGGTTGAAGTCCTTGATAGCCTGATAGGTCTTAAACGCAGAATCTGGGAACCAAACCTGGCCAGCCTGCTGGATTATCTATTAGGAAAAGCCAAAGAAGAAGACACAATTAACAACACAGTTTGAAGGGGAATCTCTCCAGGGAGAATAAAGTTTTACAGTTAAAAACTCAAAATCAAACCAAACCAAAGTTGTTTTTCATCAAGAAGATCATCCTTGAAATAAAAAAGAAGAAAGGATCCTGGCTCTTTGACTTTGTTAAATACTCCTCTTCCTAAGTCTTGATTCCACCACTCACCCCTCCTTAGTCCAAAGGGGGAAACCTTACTGCTTCCAAAGGAAGGATGCAGCCTGAGGCATCCTCCTTCTAGGCTTCCCAGAGCAACTTTAAGTGACTCGACCACACAGCTCCAAGCAAGCCCCCTGGTCAGAGTCTCCACGTGCTCTCACCTCTGTGCCTGGCACAGCTTCCCTGTACTGTGCTGAGTCAGTGGCGCTTGAGGTAGTCCTGCTGCATAAGCTCCTCTCATCTCCCCGACCCCTTGTCAGGCTGTGAAGACTTAATCCACCCTTTTGAAAAGGATGGGACTTCCCTGGTGGCACAGTGGTTAAGAATCCGCCTGCCAGTGCAGGGGACACGGGTTCGAGCCCTGGTCTGGGAAGATCCCACATGCCGCGGAGCAACTAAGCCAGTGTGCCACAACTACTGAGCCTGCGCTCTACAGCCCACGAGCCACAGCTACTGGAGCCAGCATGCCACAACTACTGAAGCCCACGCGCCTAGAGTCCGTGCTCCGCAACAAGAGGAGCCACCGCAAGGAGAAGCCCGCACCCTGCAACTAGAGAAAAGCCCGCGTGCAGCAACGAAGACCCAACACAGCCAAAAAGAAAAAAAGAAAAAAAAAGGATGGGCTGTGGCTTTCACATTTGGTGTCGGGGCAGACTTTCTTATTAATTCCAGTAGGAGCTCTTCCACGAGTGCTTGGAGAACCAGGACCAGTGGGCCCTCAGCATCATCTCAGCTGCCTTTGTAGAAGACCACATACCCAACAAAAGAAGACTGCTTTCTAGCAACAACAAGACCACTGTAAAGGCCCATTTAATTTTTCAGGCAGAATTTAGCCTGCGGTCCATTTTGAGTCATCTTAAAAGTGAGCTCGTGATGGTTTGAAATCACTAAAGGCTGCTGGCTGCCCTTTCCTCTAAAATTGGTGGTTTGCAATGCTCCCAATATATCCACGGCTCTGCAGAGGCGGAAACACAGCTCCAAGCATGGGCGCTCAGGGTACTTGAGGTGACCTACCTTGGCTTCAGAATCCAGGTTTGCAGGATCAGCTGGAATACTTAGTTCCACGGTTCGGGTTTCCACGGCAACTACTCCCACAGGTATTCCTCCTAGCCTGATAAAAAATGAGCCACGTAAGAACCCAATGTATGTCTATGTTACAGCTAGTCATTTATTTTCCAATCCTACATCAAAACATTGATGGAGGGGGATGTGGAAACAAATATAGGGTCAGGGGGAAATCTGACTTTTCTGGGGGTAAAATGTTACTCTACAGATTTGGTAAAAATGGTAAATTTGGTAAATATGGAGGGAAACTGCATATTTACCAAATATGATTGGTAAATCATAACTGGTAACTGATTTTGCCCTCAGAATCACTCCTATTCCCCACCACAGGATAAATTCAAACCAAGGGTGGTACCAGGGGAGCCTCTGCATTTAGACTCAACAGCCTAGTACGTGTGTGAGATCTTGTACACACACACAAATGAACACGCACACACCATCACTGTGGTTGCCAAGTGAAATTCCTCAGTTCACCCTACAGCATGTCTTTGGTGACGATGAAGGGGAACAGTCTGAAAGGCAGTAGGAACCTGAAACTTCATTGCTGGAACAGACCTGTAGTTTTCTATGGAGTATTGATTCCTGGTAAGATCTGAGGGTAAAGTAGGTCTTACCATTGGGCGTGTGAATGGGGAGTGTGCAGGTGTGTTACGGGGATGATGAAAAACCTGTGCCAAGTGTAGGGAAGTGGTTGAACAAGCCCTTAACTTTCTCTTCCGTTGGAAAAGAGCAGTGGGACACGGTTAACCTTCAGAAGTCATCTTGGTTGAATAGGTGATCTATACCTATATATTTAATCTCCAAGCTCTGTTAATTTAAAAAACTGTTCAGGAGCTCAAAGCCTCTGCATCTGTACTCCATGATACCCTCCCACACCTGGTCCTCATAAAGATTTCCTAGCAAAAATCAGGAGGAGAGCGAGAAAGTGAGTGTGAGTGAGCCTGCAAGGTACAGGGTGAGTCCTCACTCTGGAAAGTGTGATTCAATCTTTACCTTCTCAGCCGCATTCCTTGGGGTTGGGGCTGGAACGGGTTATAGTCTCTCATTCCCCACAGCATCTCCATAACAAACTTTTCCATGAAGGATGGTCTTTGGTTGTTACATTGGCTACTGGAAATGGATCCCTGTCATCACAAGAGGCCTGACAGGGGCCTGAGTGGGGACCATCCACCCCCTTGTCACTTGCCTGCACTGAATCAGAATCAAAAGCCCTCTAGACAATCAGACAACGAGCAGAAGGTACACAGGAGGGTTTAGAAATATTTCTGTTCACAATGATTAACAATCCAACTGGAAACTTGTAATTGCAAAAGCCACCCTAAATCGGTAACTTATAACTTATATATTAGGGCCCATGTGACCTAATAAAGAACATCTTTATTCGAGTATTACAGTTATTTATTGAACTTGAAAACAGCTCAGAACAACTTCTGTTTTCTATTATACTACATATAAATTTTATCAGGCTAGCACATGAAGATGCTACATCTTGTTTTATGGTGTGTCCCTGGACAAGGTGCCATGGAATAATAAAAGACAATTTACAGCCAATAGCACACATATTCCAAACATATATACCAAAGATGAGTTTTGGCAGCACTTACAGTAACAATCCCAGAAGAATACATTTATATTTATTTCTCGAAATGCCATTGCTTTTGAAAGAAGCTAGCTCCATTTGTGTTTTATATACTTGTGAGCATGTGTATGTGTTTGGAGTAAGAAGCCCAGAACTCATCAGATGGAAAGAAAGAAAGAAGTCAGAGTGAGTGTCGCAATAAACAATGGCATTGCTAACCAAAGCCAAGCCTGACTGATCTTGCTCACAGAACAGTCCCTGTTCTTCCAATCATAAGTGTAAAGCATTAGTCTCCTATTTCCCATGGGAGGATCTTAAAGACCTTAACAAAGGTCTGGCTTTCTCGGTCATGTTTTTTAAGGACGGGAAAACTGAAGCAGAATGGATAAGAGACACAGTCTCAAAAAAGTTGGTTGTAGTGTCCTGTGAAGACTCTCTCTAACAAACCAGTAGGTCCTGAGTGGGGGGGCTCTCTCCCCAGTGGGAGTTCTGCCAGGCACAAAGAATAACCCTCACTGGGACTCGGAAGCCTGTGGTGCGGCAGAAGCCTGGGAGGCCGGAGAAGATGGGAGCTGGTCCCTGGGAGTCTCGGTCCAGGCAGACTCCAGGCTGAGTCTTACTCAGAGCCCCAGTGAAAGATCCCGCCTGATGGGATTTGCCATCTGATGGCTCCTGGTCACTGGCAGCACAAGGCGTGCTGACCTGCTGGACGGAGAGCATCACAAAGCCTAGAATTATTTTCAAGGCTGGAATCTAAATCTCAACCCAGTGTGGCAGGTTTGAGAATCTTGGGCAGGTGCCACTTTTCACCAGGATAAGGAAACCTGACTGCCCCTGAGAGGAAGGTGAGCTCCAGATGTGGGTCCCCGGGGCGGCGAGTCTCCGAGGTGCAGAGCCAGATTAAGATCAGCCTCGGGGGCTTCCCTGGTGGCGCAGTGGTTGAGAGTCCGCCTGCCGATGCAGGGGACACGGGTTCGTGCCCCGGTCTGGGAAGATCCCACATGCCGCGGAGCGGCTGGGCCCGTGAGCCATGGCCGCTGGGCCTGTGCGTCTGGAGCCTGTGCTCCGCAACGGGAGAGGCCACAACAGTGAGAGGCCCACATAACGCAAAAAAAAAAAAAAAAAAGATCAGCCTCGGCAGGTGCTCGTTACGGCGAGCCTGGCAGATTATTTCGTGCAGAGCTCGCTGTTGAGTGAAGCACTTCTTAGAGTGGGTATTAAAATTTAATAGAAACTTCAATTTCCCACTTGAAAACTAGAGGTATCCCTGCAACCTATTCCAGCTTATTTTACCCACTCCTGTTTCAGGTAAATTTTTTTTTTTTTTTTTCAATTCAAATCTGATGATAAGCCAGTACAGTGCATTTGTTACTTGAATAATCTCAATGCCAGGCAGGAACTTCTTCCGGTTACACAGATCTTTCGGGTGGGTTACAGAGAGAAGTTGATGAGTCTGATTCACTGGCCATCTACTCCTGAAAGAAAATGGTCTTTGGGGGATAGAGTGGGGGTCACTGGTGAGCTATGGCTATTGTGGTTGGGCTGTACAGCCCCAGAGAGCTCTCCTTTCGGTATTATGAAAAGGAAATGTTGCCAAAACCAGAATTCAGATTAAACGCATCATTAGAGTGACACGCTAAATGACCACTGGGAACCAGTGCTCCAGTTATGCTGCCTTGGGCATGACTAGAATCCAGTATTCTGAGAACGTTTAGACAAAGAGAACATTATTGGTAAAAACCTATACAGCCCTTTCTTTTCTTGTTTTCAGTTGGGAGGAAAAAGAGCTTCCAAAACAAAAGAGCTCTTACCTGGCTCTGCCAACTGCCACAGTCTGTGCCCAGGGCTGCATGATCTCTGAGAAAGAGCCATAGTCAAAAAATCCACTCAACCACTGACCTTTCTGGGCTACAGAAGGGAAAGAAAGAAAACAGAAAATTAAAATGGTCAATTCATTCAAAATACACTGGAATTGGCAAATGGAAGGTTGGATTTGGGGGGTTACTTGTTTTTAAACGTATTATAATAGATGGAAACATTAGGCAGCTGAATGTTCATCTGCCTTCAGACCTCATCTCCTATTTCATTTGCTGGTCTGAATAAAAAGAATCATTTATCAGCAAAAGCATCATTTATTGTTAAACGATGGAGTTCAGCTAGCAGAGAGTTTGCATCTTTTAAATAAATAACCTGGCTTTTTTCACAACACCACAAACATTTGTCAAAAGGCAGCCAAGTCATTAAAGATGTTTTCAAGATGTGTATTTCTATTTTAAAACTTAGCTTACAATTTTGTTTGATTCTAATGATTTTCTTTTAATGGAAAGCTGAAGACAGCCAAATGATAAGTATTAATGATCAGATGAGGACCCAAATTTGAGGAAAAGAAAAGGGACTCAGCTTCTCTGCTAGAAAAGCAACAAGATACATCCGCTTTATTTACTGCTCACAAAGTATAATCTTACTACAAAAAAGGGCCATGCCTGTATACTCTTTTTTTTTTACCGCCCCCACCCCGCAAGCGCCACGCGCCCGAGGACCCGGAGTCCGCTATACTCTTGATAGGTATCAAAAATATAATGGTTCAGATGAACACACTTAATGTCATTAACCTCCTTTGTGCATAGAATTTCCTTCACTGGCAAGACACATAAACTTTCAACATCTTAGTTTAAGATAAACAACTTCTGTTCCACAGGTATCCATGTTTGACCAAGGCCCCATAAAAGCTTCTGCAAATAACTGTTTCCTGGCTGCCCTCTCGGCTCATAGTTTCTCAACAAGTCTTCTAATTTGAACACGGCCCTCCGCCCCCTAAAAACTCAAGCCCAAAACCAATTAAAAGTGGAGATCCGAGCAAGCTAACCTCTGCTGACTTAAACGGGATGGAGAGTGTTTTATCAAGACTCAACTTGTAATTACTGTGTTCTACATTCCTTGCCTCTATGGCCCCAGTGTAAAATGTGATCATCCATTTCAAAATTATCTCTCTATCATGAGCCCAAAGCCGATCGTTTAGATTCTGGTCTCATGTTGGGCATCAGTTTGAAGAATATCACGGCACTATCTCCTCTAATAAATGACTTTAACTTTTCACCTAGAAGATATCTGCTTTAACTTATCACAGGGAATCATCTGCTTTCTTTAACGCTTCCACTAAATTAAAATCTGAAGTCACTCGATTTGGGAGCGAGTGTTAGCTGCACAAGAGACAGCAGGATGAATTACTAGGGAGTCGATGAAAAAATATTATCCAAAACCCAGAAAACTTAGTTTATCACAAATTCATTTTATTCTGTGGATCTGATTAATAATAGCTAGGATAATGCCCATCTACACACACACACACACACACACACACGCACGCACCCCATGAAAGAGGGCTCAAATTTTGATGAAGGTTCTAAACCAAACTTCTAAGTGCATCAGGATATTGAAATTTTAATTTTATATGCTTGGATCATTTGATGGTTCTTACTTCAGTAGCAATGATTTGGAACCACAGAATTCATTTCAAAATGGAAATCGTTTTTCTTTAAAACCCCTCCTGTCTTATATGTTGATTGACAGAGGGGAGTCATTAGTGGGCTATGGCCATTGCAGGTGGGCTTTACTGGGCCTCCTCAAAGAAGAGCAGGTCATGTTCAATTCAGATGTAGAACTTAGAAGCCAGCTAACATGGCACCCCATAATTCCCAGGAGAACACTCACTAAGTCTTGTTCTGAATTCTGCCAGAAAAGTCCTGTATTTTAAGGCTGATAGGTATCTTAGGTTCATAATTCTTATTATAAATCTTGGTATAAAAATGAGAGGTAGGAAAAAGATTACTATGGTGATTTTTCTGGTGATGTAAGAAAAAGTATTTAGTTTTATTAAGATTAACAAGAAAAGGTATTGAAGACAACAGGTAACATTTTAAACTAAAGTCAGCCCTCCCCTGGTGATTTTTTTACACTATCTATAGTTAGGCTTCAGATTAAGCCCAACTCCTACGTATTAGCTGTGAGACCTTGCCCAAATCACTTAACTTCTCTGAGCCTGTAAAATGGTCATCTCTTCTTATCTCTGAGAAGTAGTAAGTCCAAATAAGATAGTGTATATGGAAGTGCTTTACAGGCCCACCTGGCTTAGTGGGTGCCCACAAAGGTTTATTAAGTCTTCCTTATGAAGACTTCTTTCTCTTTCAACAAAATCACAATGACTCTTAAGTTTAAGGAATTATCTTCTGCATTCCATTCTTCTTTTAGATATAGCCTTTTTGGGGGGAAACAGTTGCAATAAACATGGAAAAAAGAACAAACACTTTCTCAAAAAGCCTAAAAAAAATAGATTCAAAATGTAGCAGGGGGATTTGGGGCTTCACAAAAGAACTGCCCACTAAATAAGGTTTGTTAAAATCGCCAAATGGACAAACAAGAATGTACATTTGCCTTACGTGGAGTTACCTCTTTTTTTCCCTCTTTTTGTTTTTTAAGTTTGGTAAAATCAGCCCCAAGACAGAGGGATATATTAGATAAACATGGAGGGAGGGAGGGCTTGTTCTTACTCGATACAGTTATCACATTAAAAGTTCTGCACAGTCTCTTCATGAATAAATAATCTTACAAAGCAACCTTACATTAATAAATAAGGCACAGATCAATACTATTACCAAAATCACATGAGAAGGAGGGTGCACGCAGGGTGGGTGCCCAGCAACAGCTTGCTGGGAAGAGTGCAGTCACACTCTATAGTGAAGGGTCTCAAAGACCTTTTCCAAAACTTATCTGATCAATCTCTGTTTATAGAGGCTAGATGGTCAAAGATTCTGGTCCTGTAATTCTATGACTTTATGGCTTATATTAAACTGTTTTAAAGTCTTTGAGCCCATTAAATAATAAGTGCTCTAATAACAGAAAAGAAATGTATTAATGACTCCAGTGCTTATGACTCAATGGCTGATTTCATTCATTTTTCATTTGTTCTGGAAGGATTTTCCACTTTTTTCTTCAGAGAGCTGTTTTTCAGATTTCCCTCATTTCCAGGTACTTCAGTGGCTTTGTTTTCTTTGTCATATACTATTGTGCAGGAATTGGCTAGTGATTGAAAGGAAGACTGAAAGTTTGAGGGCCAGGGTGCCACAGACCCTCAAATGTATACATACTTGGGTGGGGACGGCCTGCCAGCATCCAGCGAGGATCATATGGAGCCTTTGTGGGAATAAACTCGATGACTCTATCTATAGGATCCTTGGAATTCAGGAGAGGAACTGAACTGTGTACACTCTAAAAGGAGATTGGGGGGAAAAGAGCACAGTGATCAGTGAACAACTCCAACTCAGCAACAATCGTTATGGACAAAGACAGCAGGGACCACATATGGAGTCACACCCGTTAGTCCCAATCATCAGCTAGAAGATCCCTAATCTCGAGCCAAGCCCTGAGGAACATGTACAGCTCTCAAGTCTCATGTAGGAGCCTGGCAGAAAGTGGGGCATTCTGACCCCTGATTTCAGTGTTCCCAGGCTCTCCGGGAAGCTCCCCAGAGGGATGGATACCTATTACAAAGGGGAAGACCCACAGTGAGGAAGAAGCCTTAATAAGTTGGGATCTGAGCCCAGATAGGACACGAAGGCTTCTGTGGCTGGAAATCATCAGAAAGGGGCCTAACCAATGAAATCCAAAGGCATTTTAAACGTAGGAGGCAAAAGATGGCTTTAAGAAAAAAAAAGAAATCAACGGCTTCCAGAGAACATATCATAAAAAAATCCCTCTACCATAAAACACTCGCACACGCAGAGGCAGTGAACTCTGGTGAAAAGGCTGGGTGCTATGGGCTTCCTCGGTGCTAGAAGGAAGCAGGGAGGGCTTACCTTTGGCATGTAGGACAGCCAGTGCAGGACAGTGAACACCCCTTCAAAGTCATCACAGACAGTGCTGTGGGTCACCCCATTGTTGTGCATGATCTGGATGCCCCCGAGCTGGTTATTGGAGGTATATACTTCCCTTCCGAGGACCTAGAGAAATAAACAAGAGAAAAGACATTAGTCCAGACAGAGAGAAAGGCAAAGTCTGTTTCGTAATTACCACTAAAATGGATTCTTTTCTCCACAAGACAGAGTCCAGCCTCCGTGGGTTGTGCTGAGGGACTATCTGGACCTTTGTCCTAAAAAGAAAACTTGGAAAACACAAAAGGCTTTTAAACAATCACATATTCTGTTGCAATTTAAACACCAGCAAGCCTCTCTCTCTCTCTACTAGCTGCCACAGATGTGCATGGCATACTTGACTCTGAGCTGAAATCATGGCAGTGGGTAAAGCTGGGACCCTGAGACACAGGCTACGTCATCGCCTGCAGGCCTGGCCGAGCTGCTGCCTGTAGGCACAGTAGAGGGAATGTGCCTGTCTTTTGACAACCTCAAGTGATGAGTCTCAGTTAAATAGAAACACTGTGAGGTTTGGATGCCTCATTTTTTAAGGGTTAATTTTCCCCTTTACATTGGATTCTTAAAGCAAAATCCTGAAGCAACTCATGACACATACATGAATGAACCCTTGAGCCGATAGTCCTCTTTGTGTGCTGGGTGCAGGGTAGTGATTTATACCCAAACCTGCTTCTCCTGCGTCCTTCCCTCCCAAGGTTCCAGGGAATTCAGGGCCTCAATTCCCTGGTGTATCCATCCCTGGAGGAGTTTAACCCTTGTGAGGTTGAAGGGAATCTGCAATTGGAAACCATAAAGTTTCCTTTAAAAAAAGAAAAAAAAAAAGGAAGAAAAAATATTCTTCAACTTGGAAATTGTACGGTTTCTTTTTCCCTTGAAGACTGGTTAATAATTTCTTTCAGGGAGGGAGGTTTTCTGACCCAGCAGATGGACGCTGGGCAGCCTGATCACTGACTACTGCAAACTGCTGAGTGTGTAGTAATTGCCAGTCATCTATGGTAGCCCTGGAGAGCTCTTAACGGTTGTAGAGCGTTTACTGTATTTTACCTTTTCTTTTCCCTTTCCTTCTTTAGAAAATAACCACAACACAGAATTTCTTCCTTACTTTTAGTCATTTCCAGTCTCTGGGGAGAAGCGAATAAATGAAAGACCAGCAAATTCTACCTGTATATTCCCATCCTGCCCCTTCCTGTTAGGAGCTGGTTCCCCTGCATGCTGGGTCAGCCCCAACATCAAGACCCGCCAAAGGCTGAGGAAGGCGGTGGCCAAAGCAGTGACCTCCATGTGACCCAGCTGGCCTTGGTCCCATTTAACTTCAGCTAGCAAGGATGGAAGAGACTCTTCTGGAAGGAATATGGGAAGCAAAATGGCTCTCGGATTACTGCTTTCCTCGCTAAGGAAGCACAGAGAACAAGCCTTTGCAGGCAGCCCTGAGCTGCGTAACACAGCAGCAGCTCCTCTGAAGGAGCCCCCAGAGCCAGGGAGGCCGCATCTGACCACTGGGCTCCCATCCGCCTCTCGGTCTGTCTTTCATCTCAGCCCAGGCGCTGCGGCTCTTTTCTCATTCTCCTGCTGTCTCTTTCCATTTGCCCTCTCCCTGACTGATACACTGATCTCGCGGTCACTCGGCTTTCTGCTCCACTGGGTCCATATTACTAATAACACCTCTGCCACGGCCAGTTTACCTCATGAAGGCAGGAGCACATCATTACAAAATAAACTCATAACTTTGACATTCTAGCAATACTCGCCGTTTGTTATTTTTATGGCTTTAGTCTTTCTAACAGGCAGAGGGCATTACATACCTGTTTCATTTCTATCTTTAAATGTGTGCACACGCACACTCGCACATGCATCAGGAAACAAAACAGAATGAAAAACCAACCCCAAACAAATGTCCAAAGCAGTCAGATGATGGGGGACCCTGGCGGAGGCAGAAACCCTGTCACTCAGGGAGGCCGCGCTCTGATCTGGCTCCGGTTTTATGGACGTCATAAACCTGATGGCCCACAACTGGCCCTTCTGGGACAGACGGCCTCTCTGCCAGAAGTCATTCAGTGTGATCAGCAGTATTTTTAATTATTAAAATAAAATTGGAAAGGGGGAAAAGAAATAAAAAGGAGACACTGTGCTGACCCTGAATATCTGATACCCACAATCTATGACAGGAGCCCAGAACTCCTTACTGCCTAGCAGACAGAGCTGGGGCTCTATTTTCTGCTCAGAAACGCTATTTTCTTTCCCATGAAACACTGTCTCTAGTACTTGATAACGTCCAACCACTTAGAACCTCACACCTCTCCAAAATCAGTAATGAACCCATCGAGGACCAATTTCAGAAAAAGGGACTGAAACAGACCAAGAGATGCTTAGCTGTTCAAATACATCTTCCTCGGATGTCTTTGCCCCTTCATTTCAAAGAGGAAGAGAGCCTCTAGAACTGGGCTACTCCTGGAGGCCCCCTCATCTCCCCATTCTACCCCATATTCTTACAAACTAATAGGAGACAGACTTGGAAGGAGCAAGAGTTTAATAACTTGGCGTGTCTTCCCTTTACAAGTGGAAACTCAGGCTCTGACGTGTTGGCATTGTTCTGAAAAGGCGGCAGTATTTATACATTTCTTCTCCTCTGGGTTCAGAAAGAAAACCAGGGCTTACCACAACCAAGAACATTACCCTGGGCTAAAGAAATGTTTGTCATGTAAGAGGATTCATTTAATTTGGGAATTAAAGATAAAAATTATAGGACAGACTAACCGAGTATCCGAAGAGCTCTCTCTGATCAGCCTTATCATATGAGGTAGGGGGTGAAGAGGGGAAGGACACACAAAAATGAAACCTGCTTCACTAACCACAAACAAATGCCAACAATCATAGCTACTTAACAATCGGTGAAGAGAAGGCAGGAGCCTCCAGTTCACCTTCAATGACCATATGTTTGGAGCATGCACCAGCAGAATGAGGGCACACACAGTAGCTCCTGATTTATAGGGGTCATTGCTGACTCAAGTGGTTTTAATGATTTTAGAATACTTCACAACAGAAGCTCCAACTGCAAAAGCAGAATCTGGGAGAGGACAAAATCCATTCTGCCTAACTCTGAAATGGTGGCGCTGGGACTGTTACACTAACCCTGATGAGCACTGAGGAAGGCAAAGTAAAGAACCCACATAGACAGAACCACTGTTTTGTTCTTCAATCTACTGCCCTAACAATCTTCTACAGAAAAACCTGGGGTAAACAACCCTCATTAACATAATATTTGCATGAAGTGGGCAAGCTTCATTCACCAATTTTTTTCCAACTTGGACATACGCATTCTCGTATAAGTCAAGCTGCTTGCCATGTTCCAGTTCCAAAATTATTCCTCTCACATTTTATACTGCATGATACAAACTTTTAGTTTATCTGCCCCACAAGCATCAATAACCACTTAAACACAGGAACCACTCAAACAGAGGTGACTCTGATGAGGCCCCACTTTGCTGCCCCCAGGTCTAAGTGGAGAGGCAGTGTCATGCAATACTAGGAAGAGGCACCATCTCAGGTCCCCTGCTGAAGAGCGCCCACGCCGCAGGGCTGAGCCTGAAAGAGGATCTCCATCCACTCTCCATATAAACTTCAGCCTCATCCAGCACTTACAGCTGGCGGACCTGGGAATTAAGAGCGCTGCATACAGCCAGTGATTAGCAGAACACAAATGTTAGAGGCTCCACGAAAGATGCTACATAGCCTTTAGAAATTTTGAGATACACAGGAAGCACAAATGAATGCAGCCATACATACATACATGCAGAGGCCTTAGCCGCTGCTGCTGTTGCCCCTTACCTAGAGACACTGCAGACAGCTCAGGTTTACCACAGCTGACAGGCAATGAAAACAGTCTAATAGACCGCCTGCTCTCGCCCTTAAATCCCTTTTTGGAGATCAAGATAAACACATTCCTCCCCTCCCCAGTGCTCCAGACATTTGACTGAAGTGGCACAGCATTGTGAGGTTCTGTGCAAATGAAGTCACTGTGTAATACTGAAGGAATGTAGTATTTACGTGTCAGGATATTTGTCAGCACACAGGCACTGAGATTTCCAAGTTTCATAGATATAACTTAGCTCAATTTTTTTTAAAAAAATTGCTTTTGTCCTGATATATACATTATGTTGGGGACCTTCGACTTCTAAGCAAATATTTGCAATCATGTGCTGAAGATGTGAAAAACAAGGATGCATATCGATGGAATAAAAAATGAATTCTGCTGCTTTCCTCCCTTTATCCAACCTTTCCCCCTTTAAACATTCCTGATGGGTTAGTTAAAGAAGCAGGGAGTACAAAAGTCCTCCTGCATCTAAGAATTAGGCTACACAAGCTGAGTCCTTGCTGCGATACTCCATCTCATTACGATATTTCTATTCTCAAGAGGATTTGAGGAGGGGTTTTGTAAATTTCCTGAGCAACTGTCATCACTGGACTTCATCCATGATTCTAGATATTAAAGTCACTCTGGGGACCTGTCGGGTTATCAATAAAGGTTTGGCTAAGGCAGAAACAGAGAGATGAGAAAGAATACGTGGGAACACGGAAGAAGTATTAAAATGGGAACAAAAGAAAGGAGAAAGGATGAGAGAGGAAAAGGGAGAGGGAGAAAAAAGAGGAAGGGGAGGAAAACATGCAATAGCTCATCCGCTCATGCTGCTGACACCCTCCTCCTTGACCTGACAGGACCACATTTCTAAAAGCTGACAAGTAATTCAATCTCCAATTAACAATTTTAAGTGGTGCAGCACATATTACTGTGTAAATGTTTCTCCAGGAATATATCCAAGGGTGAATGGAATTAAATCTCTAGGGAGACAGGACCAGTGCCTGTGAGACCAAGAATACTTGGGGGTTCCAAAACACAGTCTCTGAATATAAAGACTCAGGGTTGCAAGTTCCTCTCCCCACTTCGTTGCCACTATTGTCACTGGCAAACCCTCCAGAGCTGGTTGGCAGCTGGCAGGCTAGGGTTGGGGACCGAGAAGGGGCACAGTAACACACTGCTGGCACAGAATGGGAAAGCCTCTGGTGTGGGCCACGGCTGGATTCAACACTGTCCACGGCAAGACCAAAAATCTCTCAATTAGCAGCAAAATTATAAAACGATCAGGTTTGCTGATGGATAAACTGGAGTAAAGGGACGGAGCTACCAGTGCTAGAAAAGATATTTAGCCTAAAAGAAACTGAGATGATACAGGCCAGAAATGACACTGGGAAGATCTCTGTTCACTGAGATGTAGGGAGAACGGAGGAATGAGTTAGACGGCAGAAGGATGGTAAGGATTTGAAGATGGACTGGTGAGGAACAGAGACTCATTTTTAACGTAACTGGGGTAGAGAAGAGCCACGTGACAGTTTACTTGTTAAATGTATGAGAACAGGCATAGGCTTCCGGAGTCAAAACTGATGTCAAACGAAATCACTCATCTCAGGGATCCATCAACTGCTCATTTAGCTACAGACTTGAGCATACTGACAATAAATTACTTCCAAAAATAGAAAACTTTTAAAAGTGTGGTCTATTGAGGTATAATTCACATATAGTAAATTTGTCCATTTTTAGGTGTACATGAAATTTGACATCACATAGGCATATAATCACCACCACACTCACCCCAAAAGTTTTCATCAGCCCCCACAGTGTTCTCATTCCCTTTGTAATCAATTCCCTTCTCCCACCTCTGACAACCACTGATCCTTGTGTCTCAACAATATTGCCTTTTCTAGAATGTTATGAGTCTAGCTTCTTTCAGTCAGCATAATGCATCTGAGATTTATTCATGCTGACGCACGTGGCCGTAGTTCCTTTTTTACTGCACAGTACTATTCCATTTTATGGAAATAACACACCTTGTCCATCTCTTTGCCTGTTAGCAGACATTTGGGTGGTCTCCAGTTTTGGGCAACTATCAATAAAGCTGCTAGAGACATTCACGTACAGGTTTCTGTATGAATATACATTTTCGTTTCTGTTGAGTAAATATCTAGGAGTAGGATTGCTAGGTTATACGGTAAGTGGATAACCGACTCTATTTTTTTTTTTTTTTTTTTTTTTTTCCGGTACGCGGGCCTCTCACTGTTGTGGCCTCTCCCGTTGCGGAGCACAGGCTCCGGATGCGCAGGCTCAGCGGCCATGGCTCACGGGCCCAGCCGCTCCGCGGCATATGGGATCCTCCCGGACCGGGGCACGAACCCGTATCCCCTGCATTGGCAGGCGGACTCTCAACCACTGCGCCACCAGGGAGGCCCTATTTTTTTTTTTAAAAGCTAAACTTTTTCAAAGTGGCTGTACCATTTTGCATTCCCACCAATACACATGAGAGTTGCAGTTGCTTTGCATCCTCACCAACACTTAGTATTGTCTGCTTAGAATTTTTTATTTTAGTTTAGTGGTGTCTAATTGTGGTTTTAATTTGCATTTCCCTAATGACTAATAAATATCTTTTTGTGTGCTTATTTACCATCCTTATGCCTTTGGTGAAATGTCTGTTCAAGTTTTTTACCCATTTAAAAAGTTACTGGGTTGTTTTCCTATTATTGAGTTGTGAGGACTATATATGTGTGTGTGTGTGTGTGTACGTACACACACACACACACACATACACACACATATATTTTTTTTTCCCAGTCACCTCCCAGTGGTTTTTCTGAATAGGATATTGGACGTGAGGTTGGTGGGAGGCAGATGGCTGTGTGACTGTCTGCCTGTGCGCACCAGTGGCGAGGCACAGAGTTTGGTGCCTGCTGGGATCTGGCTTCTTGGGGAGTAACACTGACCTTTCTTTCATCTTTGCAGCCTTTTTGTTTGTGTTTTCTCATTTACATCTGATGGGTAGCAATTTAATGTTTTCCCCTTAGAACACATGAAAAGCTTGTTATTGTCTTTTAGCCTAAATTTAAGCTCCATGAGAGCAGGAATCATCTTTGTACACCCACAGCATAAGAACAGAGCTTTACACACAACAGGCACACAATAAATGCAGGTGAACTGCCGTAATTCTCACTGCTCTATAAAAACTCAGCTCTGGTTTGTATTTTCAGCAAGCTGAACTACTATAAGCAAACGAAGTCTTTCCTATTAGTGTTATAATGTGTAGCAGATTCCTTAAGCAAAATGAGTGGTTCAATTTTCCTCTCCTTTTAGTTTTCCCCAGTGTAGACACTGGGTTTTTCTTTCAAAATTCTTTACCTGGGCTAGAATTAAGCTAGTAACTCTATGTACTATAAAGTCATATTATCCTAGGGTTGCTCTACTGAACTGCATAAACCTGCTTTAGCTGTTGAGAAGACATTTTATCAGAGGGTTAGATAGAAAATGAAGATACCCCAAACTTGATTATACGTTCCAATGGTCTTGACTTCTCATATTTGCATCTTATGCTGTTGGTTAAATTTGGGTGAGTTCCTTTCCTTAATAAACACCGATTTCTCGATTTCTCTTATGTGCAAACTATTTTAAAGGGCTTAAATTCCAGACTCTGAGACATTTAAAAAACTAGCAACCAGTGAAGAATCAACCAGAAAAACTCGAAGCCTGGGCATGATAATCTATAGCTCAATCTAAACAGCTCTTAAAGCTTCTCCTTTCATAATTCAACACCCCTGACTGTGTACATCAGCTGATTAGACTGTGTGAAGATGGCCACTCTGAATGAGAGGGGACATCGCCAGATTTGGATCCATGCACGGGGGACATTCCCGAGAATGATGAACAGCCAGGAGTCAGGTTTCTAAACAGTCTCGTTTCCTGCGTCTTTATCATATTCACACAGCAGTCTGTGCACAGCCAGGGACCAGGTCTGTCTTCCCCCTGGAAGACTGAAGTCCTTGCATTTCTAATCTACCAATGTGTGCAGTTCTTGCACTTTTAATTTATGAGCGTTTGGGGGGGACCTCTCTGACTTGGGAACATATTGGCTCGGTCTAATGCTTGGAGATTATTAAACTCAGAGCTATGCTCCACTATCAAGTCTACAGATCTTTTATTTAGAAGATATGGTGCTCTAAATGCACAAAGAGCTCCCTGTCACCTTCACATTAAAGCCCCTAGTGCCTGGTAAATGGAATTATATAGCTGTCATCTCCTTTCCCCAAAGTTTTAAGAGTACAATGGGCTCATTTTTTCACACTCCATCCCAGCTTCAGAACTAAGAGACCTACTTTGTATTGATTTAAGGTCTCAGAAATAAATAAACCTGCTTCACCGCTGTGATTCACAACAAATTCATGATACACTATTGCATGATATATTTCAAGCTCTGGCCCTGGCTCTCTTTTTCCTCTGGTGAGTGATGGGGGAGGTGGGAGGTAGTGGGGAGCTGCAAAGCTGACAGCTGGATGGTTATTGGAGATGGCTGCTGACTGCAAATCCAAGAACAGACACTGTTGAAGGAGTATGGGATTTTTTTTAACTGGGGGGCAGGGGTGAAAAGCTAATTTACTTGGGTTTCAGGCTGGGGTTGGGGGAGAAGAAAGGTTAAGGGGAGAGGAGAGGGAAAGATGGAATAGCAAAGCTTCAACTGAACACTAATTTGCAAAGACAGAGCTACGAACATGTGTAGAAAGAAAGGTGAAGAAAATCAAGCATAAGAAGGCATAACATCTGACTGGAAGATGAAAAAGCCAAGCTGCTCTGCTTAGAGCACTGTGCTGGCAGTCCTCAGGGGGCACTTAGCTTGAGTTCAGGGACAAGGTTTTATTAGAGGCAGAACGGGCAGAGACCCTACACGCCACAGAACCTGTGACGTGGAGGCATCTCTCGATTCCAATACTTGGGAAGCATCCCAGTCCGGGAGGCTGGAATGGACCCTCTAGAGAGAGGGTAGAGATGTAATGGAGGTCCACTCGTATGAAGTGAGCCAGAGACTGCTCCCTGAGCTGAGAGGGTAATAAGCTCTAGCATTTTACATTTGGTTTGTGTGCCCATAGAGCTTAAGATTACCTCAGTCTACAGCACCTTTACTGATTCCTGAAATAAGTACCACCGAACCATGAGTTTTAACCATTACCTAAATATGCAGCACTCAGAAAGACCTATCTTTCAATCATGTATTAGGATCCTGACTTTCAATACGGCAGGTGATGGGCAGGTGTAAAAGCCTTGCGTGACGCCATGTGGCAGACTCCTAAGGTTCCATAGAGTACTACTTCATAGTGGTGAGTTTTAGCTGTTTCTCTAGTAATTACTAAGTATTTCATATTTTCAGCTGGCAAGAATGTTATTTATGAGTCCAATTTCTTTTGTATCTTTGAAGAGCATTTTCATCTTCACTACATTTGTTCTTGAGACAAGACCAGACTCTGAAAGCAACAATACATGGGAAAGAGTTTGGTTCTGTTCAGTTCTACCTAAGCCAGACCATCAAACTGGGAGTTGCTTTGTTAATTTTGAACTTCTTTTTAAGAGGTGTTAGTTTGTCTTACAGAGAAACAGACTTTAGCCAGATATAAGGAAGAACTTTATACAGATGAAAGGGATTGGCTGAAAAAGTACTGAGCTCCCCTTCCGTGGAGTTTTTCAAGCATAACTGAATGACTGTTTGGTAATGGAGTCACAGAGGAAATTCAAACGACAGTTGGGTGGCTGGACTTTTGAGGATCCTTCCACTCCCAACAATTATAATTCTATGGCCCCTTGGTGTCATCATGAACGATATCACCCCTCCCACCCACGGGGCATTTATTCTTCCATAATATGGATAAGAAACAAAAAATTTTTGAATTGTTATGCTTTACAACTCCTATTCCTAATCCTGCTAACATGTAATAATTTTACACATCACTGATATGTAATCTCACGAACATAAAATTCTCTCACATGTAGTCACTTTTTTGATCTCCCCCAACTCCTTCCCCTCATCTGTTCTCTCCCTGCCCCAGCCTAACACGGTTCCCTGGCTACAAATCAAGATACATCTCCACAGCATAACAGAATACTAGAAATTAAAGACAATTTAAGATTAAGAGAACCTCTGGCCTTCACCTTAAGGTGGGAAACGTATTTTACGAAGAGGAAATTGAGCCCCAAAGAGATTAGAGCCCAACGTTGCTTTACCTAGTAAATGGAAAGGAGAGGAATAATCGAAAGTTTTTCATTTGCTTTTTTTTTTGTAATAATCTAAAGGCTTTGAAACTTCAAAAAGTTTGAGCACATTTACAATAGTTTGTCAAACATGATAATTCCTGAGTCTCTATTTAATGCCCAGGCAGAGTCTCAGAGCTTTGACTTGATGCTGGTGTGGGTCTCCCGTCCTGAGTCTCTAAGCCACCATGCCCACATGGGCTGTCTTAGAGAGTCAGAGGCAATGGAGCTCTGAACAGCAATTCTACCAGAGAGCCCGGGATCAGACTTCTGGTATATTACCTTGACTCACGAATGGAGTCCAAGATACCTGGTACAGTTTCCTACCAAACCCAAGGAACATCAAACAAAAGAGAAATAAAACAACCCCCCAGACAGAGTCAGGTGTGCCCATATTTTGTGTGTGTGCAGGGGGAAGGGCTTGAAAACTAAGGGGGTGTGCCCACTGCAACCCTTTCTGAGAACTCGTTCATAATGCTAACGCGAGGCTTACTCAGGAAGCTCAGATGCCCTCTTTAGAAAGGAGAGTGATCCCATCTGGAGCTGCAGAGCACAGGGCCTGTCTATTGTGAAAATAGGTAGTTAGGGACTTTTAAAAATGCAAATTGCTGGATTGATCCTTAGAGTGATTATGGGCTATTGTATCAACAAGTCCTTGGGGACGCTTGCAGACAGATGACTGACACATATACTACCCTATCAGGACTGAACATGGGGCCTCTCACATTAATGGCTTTGCAAAGTGTGTGATTGTCTTTAGATAACATCTATAGGGGAAGTCAATACATGAATGTATGCCACAGTGAGGACTGACATCTAACATTTTCTTAAAGGAATTTTTGCCTTCAAAGGGTCAGAAAATAGAGAGAATGTTGTGTTTGTATTTCCCTTCCAGGGCCTGGATAATGAGCTGCAATGAGAAAGACCCCTAACCGCATCACAGGGAAGACCACAACAGTGCCAGTGATTTACCAGTATTAACTCATACAATCCGCACAAGAACCTGGTAGATAGGTACTATTATGATCCCCATTTCACAATTAACACAGTTGTGACCTGGAAGGGTTAAATGCACTGCCCAAGGTCACACAACTCACAGGTGGCAGAGCCTGTACTCAAACGTGGCCAGTCTTAACTATTCCACCTCTTTCAGTTATGTGACAGTTACAATGCTGCCTCACAAAAGAGCTAACGAACTGCCCCCTTGCTTTCTTGAGCCTCCGGCACTGACTCTTACGTTGAGTGTCGCAGAGCCATGGGTGAGGAGGGAGGATGCACAGTGCAGTCCCCTGGTGCTACAAGCTCCTGGGAGGAACTCTGATACTGTACCCAATAGAGTCACCACATTTCACACTGTACAGACACATAAAAATATGTATTTGGAGACTGAGGTCCAGAGAAGGACTGATACCAAGTCTCAAAAGCAAGATTAGCAAAATTAACCCCCTACAGGCCTAACATATAGCCCTAGCCACACTCATCACATAATTGTTTTTTTCCTGGCAGATTCAGTGGAAATAGGGGCCAGCTCTCGCTAAGGGGAATGAGATTATTGGATTTTTTTTGTTGTTGCCTTAAACCAGAAGCTTTAAAATGCTTATCACAAGAAAATCATATATCACCTCTTGAATGAATCTATAATCTATCTATCAGGCTAAGGGCACATGCCTTACCTCCATAGACAGTAACTGTCCAGAGGACAAGTCAAAAACTGCAATTCTGGTTTCTTGGTATACAGAGAGAGCTTTCACCAAGTCTGGGGCAGTGGATTGAGAACTGGCAGGCTCTAGTCTACTTCCCTTATCATACTAGGTCCTCCCAGCCTACCCACCACCTGATGTTACAGTACACATATTACAGGGAAACAGAGAAGGGGAGGGGAGGGGAAGTGGGTCCGAAAGTCACTGCAGACGTCCAGTGGCACCTTGACTTAGGAGTTTATGACTCTACAAATTGTCACAGCCCCTTAAGGGTCTATCTTTCCAGTTCCCCAAACACACAGATTGCTGCCTTTGCCAGGCCAGCATGACTCACTTTGAGCAGGTAGTCTGTCATGTCCATCAAGTCCGCCCTTACCACTCAGTGAGGCATTTTGAGGGATCTGCCCGCCAACAGCCTACAGTTTGTGGAGCTGGGAACCTATGATCCACTACCTGGAGTGACATGAAAGAGCAGGCCCTTAGAAGCTTCTCTTCCTAATGTCATCACTCTCATGATGTTTGGACAAAAAATAAAATGACCGGACTACTTTCTCTTCTCAGGCCTTGTGGACACTAAGCCCAGGGGACTGAGCGCATCTTAAATGAAACTCGGGGATGTGGAAGTTCATGTTCTGCTGCTAGTTCTAGTCTTTGTCAGTGGAACTACGTTACCTTACCTCTTGCTGTTTTTGTCTTTCCATCTGTAAAATGGCCCTGATGCCACCAGCCCACCCAGAAGGTAGCAAGGAACAGGATAGATGTCCTTGATTTTAAGTTTCAAATAAAGTCATGCAGGCTGCCTCTAATCACCATCTCATTACCCTGAGTTCAAATGTCAACTCTGCTTCTGCAACACTTAAGGAAACCCGGATCCTGTATTTCTCCTCACCTTTGTAATATTTTGAGTATTTTACAAATAACTGCAGGCAACGAAGAGCAAGACATTCAAGGAAAGAGAATACACAAATACTGAGATCACAAGGACAAGGGATCAAAAGACGCATATGGGGAGCACTTTCTGGTTTTGGAACAAAAGACAGAGTGGCAAAGGATGGGGCCCCGTAAATAAGATGTGTAGGTGAACGGTGAAATCACTGAAAGAGAAAAACAGGAAACCGCCAGGATGGTTATATTTTATATGCAGATGACCACTGTTGGCTACAAAAAGAAATCCTTTAAAAAGTAAGAGTCTTTGGAAGCAAGGGGTTAGAAGGTCTAAACTAATTAAAACCAGGTCGGCTAACAGGCAACATCACATGAGCACTGAAATGGAGAGTAGCTATAAAAGCTTGACGCGTACATGCAGTGTATTAAGTTGGGAATACGTGTCTCTCCAGCTTCATATCTATTAAAGGAACAAACAATTTACATGTGGCTGCATTATGGGAGTGTGATGTGTGGAGTGACAAACCTTTCTCTTCACATCCAACTATGTTCAGTCAAAGCAGAGATGGGGTGGAGGGGGGTGACGAGGGGAGGAGAAAAGCAGGGAGAGAAAGAAAGTTTTAAAAAAATCTCTGCCTCGGGCCTCCCTGGTGGCGCAGTGGTTGAGAGTCCGCCTGCCGATGCGGGGGATGCGGGTTCGTGCCCCGGTCTGGGAGGATCCCATATGCCGCGGAGCGGCTGGGCCCGTGGGCCATGGCTGCTGGGCCTGCGCATCCGGAGCCTGTGCTCCGCGGCGGGGGAGGCCACAGCAGTGAGAGGCCCGCATACCACAAAAAAAAAAAAAAAAAAAAAAAAAAAAAAAAAAAAAAAAAAAAAAAAATCTCTGCCTCAGCAAAAGTTTTCATTAAAATTTTAGACAAATGATCCCTGTGTCCTTCTCCCTTGCTGCCTGGGGCTCCATGCTATTTCTATGCAAATAACAACCTCGTGGTTTATATCTTATTATTTCCACCAGAGCTGCAGTGCGACATGACCTGAGACGTGTAAGAGGTGGGTGGGGGGCTGGGGGGTGGAGTTAAGAGAGGAGAGAGAGAGAGAGAGAAAGAGAGAGGAAGAAGGGAGAGACAGAGAGAGAGAGGAAGATGAAGTGGGTGTTCACTCAAGTGTGAACAAATATTGTCAGGAGTGAGCGTCAAGAACAAAAAAGAATTGCAGGGATAACGTGTTTATTTCAGTCCCCCCACCCGCCCTTGCAAACCGGCACCTTTTAAAATTCATTGGGCATCAGGCGATCATGCACAATCCATCTGCTTTCACTTTATCATTTGCATTTCATGCCTCCTGGCTTTTGATGTGCTGATACTTTGATGCAGTCAGGAGACACGCATTATCATTATTTCAATTTTCAAAGGGGTCAACGGGATCGGCACTTGCACACACAGATTTTTTTCCCCCTACAACCTCTGCACAACCACCTCCCTTCTTATTCTTCACCCTAATGTTTAACATAAAGGATGAAGACTCAAAAAGGTAGGGGTCAAATGTTTACAGCCTAAAAGCTCGCATACACCGCCTACATTCCCACTTTACACAGGTACACGCGTACGACAAGCTAGATGGTCAGGGCTCGTGGAGTCTCTACAGGGTTTCAGACACACACAAAGACTCTCACACATGGAGACTCAGGGAGGCACACAGACAGAGAAAGAGGGATCTAGACGCAAGATACAGATACAAAGAGACAGAGACCAGCACTCACACAGGAAGAGGCACGCACTCAAAGTGACCTGGACACACGCCCAGAGGATGCGAGACAGAGAGTCCTATAGGAAGAAAAGGCAGATGTACAAAGAGACACCAGTGCAGACAAAGGCAGAACGTGCACAAGGAGGGAGGCAGAAGAGGCAGTCTGAGCGTGTGGCTCCTTTCTAGTTTCCTTTCTCGTACCTGAGAGGCAAAGGGCCAGACAGGACATTCTTAATCAATTTGCATGAAATCGGGGGTCTTCCAGCACCACGGCTGCACATAAGAGGCAGTGACATGAAGACAGTGAAGCGGGCAGAGCAGGGTTAAGTAACCCCTATAACTGATCCCTCCCTTCAGCTACAAATGATCGCAGCCTTCTGGAAATGAGCATTGTGGGGTAAGTTACAGCTACAGCTTTACTGTCTTTTCCCTACAACTAGACTTCTCCTTTAACAAGGAGCCCTGCAGGCTAGGAGGAAGATGAATATAATGAATTTGATCACAACAATTCAACCGGGTTTTAAGAAAAAAATCCCTAATGCTTTCTTTGTGGCAGGATTGAAATTCAACTAGCAAGTTTTTAGGAAAAAACAAACAAACAAACAAAACCCCCAGCAGCAGCGACAACAACACAACACCACAACCTTTGCTTTTCAGAATATTCTTTGGATATCAGGGAGAAAATAAAAAACTCAATGTAACAAGATACTTTTCAGAAATTAGCTCTTTGTTCAGGTACGGGAACATTATGGAAATGCAGGTGTCTTCTTTAAATTCTATCCTCACAGATAATGGTATCTACAATTCTCTTCAGCATTCATCAATATCTCATCCTAAGAAGGTATCCAAAAGAACAACTTAAAAATAAAGTAAGTTTTTCCCGCAGCAATAATCTCCCACAGTAGAGGCAGTTCACAATCTTTATTTCCAGGCTACTCTCTAAAAAGAGAGCAGGACACCCAAGTTTGCCGTTGTCAGCACCGCTCTGCCTTTCCTTGGAGAGAAAGGCAAGGCCCGAGAAGGACACGAAGTTCATAGGAATGCAGAGAGCAAACTTTCACAGCACACCATTCTCATTTCTGACATCCCCAAAAGCTAACTGGACTGATGGCCGTGTCAACTTATTCTAAATGGGAAGGATAGGATAGGACACTTAATTCCCATCCTTCCACTTGAAAGCCAAGGCTTCATAAACAGTTTGCGTTGAGTCTAGTAAACAACTTAGCACGTGTATAGCTCCACAAGCTCAATCACCAAACCATGTAAGGGAGAGGAAAAGGAAACTGAAACTGTAATGTGAGCCAACACTTTGTGCCAACTACTAGCTGCTTTTACCTATGTTTTCTCATTTGATGTCCACAGCATCATTTAGAGGTGGAAATTATCATCCCCCTTTGACAGATAAAGAAAGCTGAGGAGTTGAGGGGTTATACGAGTCGTACGAGGTCAGTCAGCCAGCCAGCCAGCCAGCCTCAGACAATTACATATTCCTGGATCTGGAGAGAAAATAATTTTCCTATGCCTGCAAAGAAGTCAGAACTATACTGTCGGGGACTTCCTGGGCGCCGTGGTTAAGAATCTGCCTGCCAATGCAGGGGACACGGGTTCGAGCCCTAGTCCGGGAAGATCCCACACGCTGCGGGGCAACTAAGCCTGCGTGCCGCAACTACTGAAGTCCGCATGCCTAGAGCCCGTGCTCTGCAACGAGAGAAGCCACCGCAATGAGAAGGCTGTGCACCACAATGAAGAGTAGCCCCTGCTCACTGCAACTAGAGAAAGCCTGCTCGTAGCAACGAAGACCCAATGTAGCCTAAATTAATTAATTAATCAAAAAAAAAAAAGAACTACACTGCCCTTTGTATATTCAGGTATTCTTAGATAGTTCTCACTCTTGTAAGCTGTGACCTCACTATCCATTTTTTTTTCCCTCTCTGGAAAAGCCACTATGAGCTTGGATTGAAAAGGCACAAGCAGGGCTTCCCTGGTGGCGCAGTGGTTAAGAATCCACCTGCCAATGCAGGGGACACGGGTTCGAGCCCTGGTCTGGGAAGATCCCACACGCCGCAGAGCAACTAGGCCCGTGAGCCACAACTACTGAGCCTGCGCGTCTGGAGCCTGTGCTCCGCAACGGGAGAGGCCGCGACAGTGAGAGGCCCGCGCACCGCGATGAAGAGTGGCCCCCGCTCGCCGCAACTGGAGAAAGCCCTCGCACAGAAACGAAGACCCAACACAGCCAAAAAAAAAAAAAAAAAAAAAAAGTTGAACCTTCTTTAAAAACAAAAAAGGCACAAGCATTTCTTTTGAAGGGAAAATAAATCTCCATGTCATACTCTTTCTCAGCAATCCATCCATGTATCCATCCACCCATCTTTCTACTCAATAATTACCAAGTACTTCCTTACGTACAAGGGACCATCATATGTGCTCCTTTTCAGAGGTGCTTTCACAAATTTCCCAAAACATTAAAACTTGATACCCTCAACATGTTCAGGGGATGTTTCAGAGGTAGCTCCATGTCTGCGAATAGATCTCACATCCCTCGCTCACAGATGAGAAAAAGGGAGGGAGGGCAGACCAGAAGCATTCAATTAATTCTGTCTTTCTAGAAAGACACCAGAATGTAAACTCCTCACAGCAGGAGTTCTATATGGTTTGTTTATTACATAGCAGGGCTTGGAATAGTGCCTGGCACATAGTAGGTATTCAAAACACTCATTTTGTTGAATGAATGAATGAATAGACAGGGAAGATGGAGGGAGAGAGGAAGAGCTAGACTGAGGAAGCCTTCCCCAATCAGGATCTAGAATTAGGAATTCACAATAATCCTCCAAAAGCTTCACATACGTCTCCCAAACCCTAGAAACTTACTTTGTTGAGGGCCCCAGCTCCGGTCAGAATTAAGTGAGAATTTTCAACCTGGATGGTTCTCTGTCCCAGTCGGACAAGGTAAGCCCCAATCCCAATGGCCCGGCATGTAACC